>NW_024527933.1:448018-457410 GCF_017590135.1 Pyrgilauda ruficollis | reverse complement strand
TTTTTTGGGTGGGGGGGAGGGAGTGGGTTCTCTTTTAATAGGTCAAAGATCTTCGAGTGTGTGTGTGTGACTAGACTTTATGACAAATAGTTCCCTTTGCATAAAGTCTCTAAAATTTACATTTATCTGGAGAAAATTGGTCGAAAATGGAAGAACTTTGAGCTCTTAGCAGGAGATAAATAGAAAATTCTGCAAGGTTTGTAGTACATTTCCCTCTCAGCCCTTCCCTCTCCCCAGATATTCTCTTTTAATAAGCCTGCCTGGCTCACACAAGGTAAAAACCATCTTTTTTTAAAGAAATCTCTGTAAAATGGTACTGTATCTGAAAGATGTTAGCTTTTGAACTAGTTGGTGTATTTGTTATTAGCACTAGTATTCTTAATCTCCAAGTCTACAGTGTGATGAAAATGTCAGATGCTATCATCTTTTTACATAAAAACAAAAAAAAAATCCAAAAAAATTCTCATGTACTGTGGATTGCTAACATGCTTTTTTTTAAATCTTGGTAGAGGCGTAGGCACCTGTTCAGGAAGGTCTTGAAGCATGAATTTAACTTTTAAGCACACGAGCAATAGAAGTGGTTGCATTTCTTGGTTCTCCACTCAAAAGCTTCACTTTTCCTGGGGATTCATTTGGAAGAAGGGAGCAAGGGACTCACTCAAGTTTCTTGGGAATGTTATTTTTACCATGAAATAGATAATTCCCAGGAAATGGGATGCTCTCTGTGAAAGTTGTCATGGAATTGACAGGAGTTTTTTTGGCTGGAAGTTGTCAGCTGGAGCCTGGAGTGATCCCTGCGGTGACCAGGACAAGTCATGTGCCCATTGCTGGGCACATCTTGGGCAATTCCTCCATGACAAACACCTCAGACTGGGCTTAAAATAAAGCAGCACTTGAGCTCCAGCTGAGGCTGAGCTGGCAGGGGAAGTGGAGAGGGATTTTGTGTGTGTTTGGGCTTTTTGCTTTTGAGTTTGCTTTGGTTTTCTCCCTTCTCCTCATCATTCTGGTAGTGAGCTCCTAGAAAGGGGGGATGCTCCTCCTGTGTCAGGCAGGGTTCAATCCAGGCACTGAAATGTTTTAGCTCAATGAAAAGAAGAAAGAGGGGAGGGAGAAGAAAAAAAAAAAAAAAAAAAAGGCAAATTTTTTTAAAGCTTGCTATTTTTTTCAGTCCAGCCTAACGTTTTGACCTGCACTGCTGCAATGCACCCTGGTTTCAGTGTCCCTAATTTCATGTATATACCATGACTTTATTTATTAAACACCGTTGGTCGTTTAAAATGTAATAAAACCTAACAAAAGCAAAGCTGGGGTTTTGCAGTCCAGCAGACAGGAAGATTTTTAACGAGATTTGAACCAGATTTAAAAAACAAACGAACAACAACAAAGCAAATAAAAATCCACAACTTTATTTATATACCTTGGACTTTTCTACCTACAGGTGCTACAGTCCAGTCTCTCGTGTGTCTGGTGCTCTGTCATGTTTGGTGTGTTCACTTTTAGCATTTTTTCCTCCTCTTTTCACCCCAGACCCCTTTTTTCCTGTTTTGTACAGATTTTGGAGACATATACTTCAATACAATTTTATTTTCTCAGTGGTCTTTTTTCCTCCCCTCTTTTTTTGTTTTGGTAGAACAATGGGGGTTTTATCCTTTTCTAATCCAATTTTAGGAAAACATCAGTTCTGTAATTATATCAAATTTGTAATCTGAGGGGCAGAAGTTGTATTGTAAATTCTTTTTATTGTAAAGAAAAAAAAATACACAGAATTTAACAGAAAGTTCTGCCTTTCCATCTCCAGCACCAGCCCCTAAAACTGCCTCTCCCCTGTGGGGTAGCCCTAAAATTCACCTTCTGTGCTCTCCCAGAAGCACAGAATCATGATTTTTCTTTTCCATTAACAATGGAGTTCCGCTTTTAATTCATTATTTTTCTTTTCCGTTAACAATGGAGTTCAGTTCTGATATTATTTTTTTTAAGTTCTGCCCTTACAAAACCTTCCCCTAGACAGATCCCTGGTAATATATTTTCAGAATTTACTATGAGGAAATGTAATATTCACCTAATTAAGAGCTTGGGTTTCTTTTTAACGGGCTTGGGTTTCACCTGTGTTTCTCCTGTTGCCTGCGACTTGAATGACCAAAACCAAGGAATATTTTAAAGAATAATTGCAACCAATTCACTGCCACGGCTTTTGAATAAACAAACTCCCAGTTTTCCCTTCCTGGGACCTTTTCCTGCATGCTTGACCCTGAGCTGTGGTGGTGGCTGCTGTGGGGAGGACAAACCGGAGGCGACAGCATCACTGCCACAAAAAATCCTGGGAATTTCAGCTCTGGCACCGTCCTCTGACATCAGGAACAGCCCCTGGAACACACAGACATCCCTCAAGGAGCCACGGGGCTGCCCCACCTAAATTAGTTGGGAAAGCTGGAGCCAGAGGTTGAGAGCCAGGTGTGAGGTGATGGGAAAAGCGTGGCCTGAGGCTGGCTCAGCGCTGGAGGAGGATCCCTGCTGGAGCTGGAAAAACATCCCAGCCTGGGGGTTTTCCAGGAAAACAAGCTGCCAAGGCCACCACAGAATGAAAAGAATCTGCTGCACATCTTTGATTCACCAGCTGCAACTTGGGCTTCCACTTGGGAAACTCTGCATGGAAAGTGAGGTGTTCCCAACAAAATGGAGCAAGGAGAAATCCATTTTGGCATGACTGAGGGAGGAATTTGGTGACTCCTCCCTTCCAAATGCTGTCCTTACACTTTTCCATTCCCAGCTTGTTTGTAGTGCTCTTTATCCCCACCATGTCCATGGGGGTGCCTCTTGTACATCCTGAGTTTCTCCAGGAAAGAAAAGATGTTTCCAGTCCAGAGTAAGTAACAGCAGTCCTAAATGAGTTGGGAACTGAAGCAACAGAGCATTTATTTAACTGGCTTTTATTGCATGACACGTCAGTCCAGATGTCACAAAATAACTTGGAAACGATCAAACACACAACGTTTGAAGGACATTTTTAAACTTAAGAATTAAAAAAAAAAAAAAAAAAAAAAATTAAAATTTTTATGGTAGAATTTTTCTTGAATGAACAAAGTTTAACTTTGTTTTCCAGGGGAAACTTCACTGAAATCAGTATGATTTCATATGTATGCATACACACAGAGTTTTATTGAAACTGCTTTTTTCGGACTAATTCCTGTTTTGACAAAATATCTGACCAGACCTTTCTCAATCAACCAGCATTACTGCACCTTTCTAAAAACTTTGTGAACCTTTTCTCTGATTGTAAACTCAGCCTGTCTCGTGGCTCAGTGGGACCAGAGGGAGATTCCCCATCCCAGCGACCGAAGGAGTCTCTCAGCTCTCTGCACACCAAATGTGTCACCTACACAACAAAAAAAAAAACAACAAAATCATTTTAATTTTTGTACTGGTGTGGTTTGCACCTTGCCTACCCCCAGGGTTTGTAAGTGTGGGAGTGATGTTTCAGGGCTGTGTCACTGCTGGCAGGGTGGTGACCCCCAAACACACACAAACGTCATTTCTGTGAGCTGAGTTCCCCCTGAGCTCTCTTCCCCCTTCTCTGTGTTAGAAGCAGACTGCAGTTACCTAACCTAGTTCTTTCTCTGCTTTGGGGACTTTTAGAGCAGTTTTTAATTTTTTTTTTCCTTGTTTTGGAAGGAATGATGTTTTTTTAAAGCTGGGGTTGGAGCTGAGGGGAAGGGATCGGGGCATGACAAAGACAAACCACAACCATTTTAGTACTGGATTTTAAATTCTCAGTCTCTTTTCAACCCTGAGAGTTACCACTAGGGCTAACTGTGGGCAGGCTCTGCATCAGTAAAGAGAAATTTAGGATTCCCTACACAGCAGCGTTGTCTTGCTTGAGCTGCATTTTGTAAAGAAAATGGTATTTGCATATCTTTTTAAAATGTCATTTTTAAAAAAGAAATTAAACCACCAGCTAGGATTTGACACAGGCCGCTTAGAACACAGCCCTGATACTGGCATAACCAATCCAGAAAGATTTGTTGTTGTATTTTTTGTTTTGTTATTTTGGGGTTTTTTTAATATTTAAAAGAAAAAAGAAATTGTTACTTTTCTGTATGATGTGCATGCAAATTTACCGTAACTCTTTTTCTTAAAACTTTTTAGTGCCATTTCTAGTATATTCCTGTAAATGTCAGTTATTGAAAAGAAATGAGTCAATGTAAGTAGTTTAGCTTGTTTATTGCAAATTGCTGGCCTCAAACAAAACAGAATTAAAAAAAAAAAGAGTTAGAAAGTAATCTTTGATGTTACTGGTAATCACGGACCCTGGTCCTGGGGCATTCGTTTCGTTTTCATAATAAAAAGAAAAATTGTTTGGTGTGTGCAGTTTGATCCCATATTTTCCCCTCTCCTCATCTTTTCCAGGTGTGGCACTCAAACGTGGACTGGGCAGTGCCAGGAGCCAAACATCAGGGGTTTGAATCCTGGTGCCACGAGTCCTGGAATAATCTGGAAGTTATTTTAGGGAATGTCACACTCAAAGGGCTGATGCGCTCAGAGTGGGGCAGCTCTGGGGTGTCTGAATCACAGCTGAGTACCTGAAATAAAACTGCTTTAAATCCCTTTTTTTTGGTGAGGGAAACAGCTGTTTCCATGTCCCAGTGCAGGCAAGGAAGGGCTTGAACTCTTCCCAGCATCCTGTAGTCTGCAGGGTCTTAAATTCTGTGGGAATTGCTCCCGATTGAGGTAAGTTGGGCTGAAAAGAGATGAGCCTTCACCCAGGTTTGCTGCTGGCTTCTTGGAAGGCACCAGGAGCTGCAGGAAGCAGAGGGACTTTGTCACCTGCTGTGGGCTCAGGGTGACCTGGAGGGCACAGCTTGGAAAGGGGGGCCTGGAGCAGCTGGTGCCAGTGCCAGCAGAGTCCTGGCATTGCTGTGTGGGTGCCAGGATCTATTTTGGTCATCAGAGAGGACTGGGGTTGGTTTTGCTGTTTGCTCTTTGTGTGAGGTGGGGTTAGCACAGCCAGGCTGCCCCAGGGTTAATCTTTCTCTAACCCTGTTCCTGCTCACTGCCCCTCCAAGGCTCCAGCAAAGCTGTTCCACTCTGCTCTGGTGCCAGTGCCACTCCCGTGGGCTCTTTGTCCAAGCTGTCCCCTAAAGAGTCTCCTGTGAGGGAGGTGAGGATGTTTCTGTGGCATTTGCAGGTGAGTTACTTCTGGGGGCAGAGAGCAGAGCTGGTTCTTCAGGCTGGGAGGAGGTTGAGGACACGCAGGACACGATTGAAGTTCAACTCTCACTGCTCATGCCTTGAATGCTGGGGCTGCCAGAGGGACATTGAGGGGCTGGAATGAGTCCAGAGAAGGGAACAGAGCTGGGGAAGGCTCTGGAAAGTCTGTCCTGTGAGGAGCAGCTGAGAGGGCTCAGCCTGGAGGAAAAGGAGGCTCAGGGAAGATCTCCTTGCTCTCTCCAGCTGCCCAAACCAGGGTTGTGAGGTGGGCTTTGGTCACTGCCAGGTAACTCCTATCAGGACAAGAGGGAACAGCCTCAAGCTGCATCAGGGGAGGCTCAGGTTGGAGAGCAGGAGCAATTCCTTCGAGGAAAGGGTGCTCAGGCTTGGCAGGGGCTGCCCAGGGAGGTTTGGAGTCCCCATCCCTGGAGGTGCCCAGGGAAGGCCCAGATGTGGCACTCCGGGCTGGTGACAAAGTGGGGATCAGGCACAGGCTGGATGTGACAATCTCTGAGGTCTTTTCCATAATAATTCCCTCATTCAGTGTGACAGCCAGAGCTTTCCTTATCCTGAAAGTGCTGCTGGCCTTGGGGAGCTGGAGGAGCCTCCCCTGCAGCTCCCAGTGCAGTGGTGTGGGTTTGGAGCCCCACCAGGAACTGAGGGGATTCCTCCCTCCCAAAAGGGGAGTGCCAAAAGCTGTCACCTGTGCCAGAGCCGTGGCCATGCAGGGGAAAAACAGCCACTCACCGAGCTGCATTCAAATCATTTTAATGCACTTCATCAAAGAGGCTACAACAGTGTTTGAAACAAGAGCATCACCACCACACAACTGGCTCACAGAAGAGCCACAGCAACCCTGCTGTGACCAGTGACACACAGAAATGGAAAACTACAGTCACATTCACAGAGATGGAAGGACAACTCATCCTCTTCTTCCTGCACTGTCACATCCAGCATCCATCCTGGAAGAATTTATGCACATTCTTACGGGTTTAGTCTTGTATAGTCCAATTAAGACTCTGCAAAATAACTGAATTTTGGTTTACCAGCCACGTTAACAAAAAGAGACTGATTATACCCAAAATAAGCATCTTCCTTACTGAAATTAAAAAGAAAATAAGTGTTGGATTTCTTTTTCTATAAGAAAAGAAAACGAACAGCTGCTTTGGGGGATGTGCTGTTCCTTAAACTCCCAGAGTTCACGTGCTCCCCAGGGCTGGCCTGGAACCCACCTCTCCTGCTTCTCCAGGTGAATCCACCTGCAGATCCCAGGGGAGCTCTGGGCCCAGCCCCCTGCCTGTTTGAGTAAATAATCTCCTGTTCACTCAGCCAAGAGCTGGAGGCCCAGGTGGGTCACACATCCCTGGCACTGCTCCCCCGGCACCTTGCCGAGCCTCGCTGGCTTTGTGAATCTCATTGAACGCTTGCACTCGCTTCAAAAACATTTATTCACTGAATAGTTTCTCCTCCAGAGCTAGTCCTGACAAAAGCAAGAGGGTTATTTGTGTGCAGAGCAATGCACAGGTCTGCAAAGCAGCGAGGTGCAAATCTACGAGCGCGCACACACACACAAGGTATCAAACACCAACACATGCAGAAATAGTGCTTTTAAAAAAAACAACGAGCTGCCTGTTGTTTGCAGTGCTATGGAGCAGGGCTGAGTACACCAAACCTCTATGATTTCACTCTAGAACAGGTGTGTTCTGCTCAGTACATCGAGTTCAGCAAGGTCGAGTGTCGGTGTGTTTGTTGTAGCATTTCACCCACACGGGAGAGGTGGAAGAGATTCTTCATTGTATTAAAAAAAAATAAATAAAATAAAGTGCTTGAAAAAAATGCAAAGGAGGTTTTAGATAAATAGAACAGAAGTAATGACTGTGCCTAATAATAGGCAGGTAAATAATCCATCCTGAAGCTGACATCAAATGCTGATTTGCCTGGAGCTAAGCCTGTGCCCAGGCACTGCTGGGTTGCCCACATGGCCTAGGCAGGACAGAAAGGGAAAAACCCTGAAGAATTTTCATGCTGAACCCTGGGTACGTAATTCACAGCCCTGGAAGTGGGAGTTCTGTTTTTAACAAAGATTCAGGTGCTTGCTGGGCTGAGTTTCTCAGGGTGATCTTGCCTTGAACAAGTCAGGATTCAGCAGAAACTTAAACCTGAAAGCAGCAGCCTCTGTGCCCAAGCAGGGCAGTGCTTCTCCCTCCTAAAATCCTCCAGTTAATCATAACAATCCTAGACACAACTTCTAAAATACATGCACCAAACCTACAATCCAACCTGAACTAGAAGTTAAACCCTTCCAAGCTACTGCATGCATTAAAACTTGAATGCAAAGCAAACTCCAGTGGCCTCTTTCCTTCTGTAGCCCATCTCAGGAGTGGCTCTGTGCTCTGCAGGAGTTTCCTCGTGTCCCTTAGGACATGTGTGCATTTACAGGGTTTTTTTTTACTGTTGCTTTCCTGGGCCTGTCCCTCCCTTTCAGGTGGTTCACTGGGGGATCTGCCCGAAAGGAGTCAGCTCCCCTGACTCCAGAGCTCCTGTTGTTTCCATGATCCCACCCTGTGGGATCAGAGAGGGCCCTTGGCTTTGCATGGAACTCCAGCACACCTTTCCTACCAGGTGTTTTGAAGGCTTGGATTAAATTCTCAACACATTCTCCCCCTGTTCCCACAGTAAATCACTCCATTCTCTGGCTGGAAGAGACCACTTCAGGATAGGAATTAAATACAGACAGGGCAAACTGAACAAGTAATGGCCAGATGGTTTTGGAGATCAACTTCTTAAAACCACAGCCCTGATGGGAACAGATCTGTGCTCGCCTCTGTCCCACCAGCATTCCCAGAGCTCTGGAAATGCACCAGGACTGGCCAGTAAGGGTGGCTGGGGACGGTGCCCAAGTGCCAGCGGGTGTTTCTCAGGGCACACGAGCCACTTAGAAGCAACACATGGTCCAGCACGGCCCCTGCCAAGATGCTGGGCAGCAACAGGCTTGAGATCTCCCCAGCCAGGCTGGGTTTGCTGCACACACTCAGTGACATGCAGAATGGGAGTCTATAAACAGCAAAACCAAACAGAAACAATCAAACTTCAGCCTTCCTGCAACGCTGCTTCCTGTGCAGGGCTGTGAGAGGCTGCTGCACACCCACCTCCCCCAGCTCTGCTTCCTCTCCACGTGTGGATTCCTGCGGGGAATTACATAATAGCACAAAACTTGGACTGCCCCGTGTCCCTGGAGACATCCAGCTTGTTTTTGTCCCGCACCAGGATGGCTTCGTTGCCGTACTGCGAGTACCACATGCTCCTGCTGCGGCTCAGGTAGGTGTTGGGGGGAGCTGACTCCAGTTTCTGCTGCTGCTGCTGCCAGATGAGCAGGGACGTGTCCCTGTACCTCAGGCGGGCGTAGCCCTCGGACAAGGCTTTCTCGGGCAGGGGCACCCTCCCGTTCATCACCGGCTCACTCATCTGCCCCAGCACAGCTCCACCAGCGGGAGCTCCTTCCCAACAGCTCCGAAATAATCCCCAGTGGCTCTGTCCAGGCCGATGGCTGCTGCTCGGAGCTCAAGGGAGAACATCCCAGGGCACGGCGCTCGGGATCCACGAGCTGCTGGCGCTGCTCAGGAGAGGGAGCAGGGCCCTAAAATCACAGCCTGGCCTTGCTTAAAAACCACAGCAGGACTTGTGAGAGCTCACCCAGCCGTGCTACTGCTGCGTGCTCCATGCTGGGAAGGGCCCACACGTGCTGTTTGTTGACACTCCATGAAGCATCTCCATAGGAGCAGCCAGGCAGGACAGGCCGAGCGGGCCGGGATGAGCTGAATTCCCTGGAGAACGGATCCCGAAGGCGTCAAGAGGTCAGAGCCTGGAGGTCAGCGGTGCCCAGGCCTGTGCACGGCCTCTCCCGGCGGATGGACGGCAGCCCGCCACGTCACGCGCTCAGGGATGCAGGAGAAGATGCTCGGCCCCGCTTGTGGTACCCAAGCTGGGGTAGGGGGAGCCCGGCACCTCCGGACGGCACCTGCGGGGCACAGCAGGGTCACCCCACGGGCCGACACGGGGGGTCCCCGCCCTGCCATCCTCTCTTCCCGTGCCCCCCATGTCCCGGCCGCCCCCAGCCCCTTCCAGCGGCCCCGCGGGTGTCCCGCACCGCCCGGCCCTGCCCGCCCCGAGCCGGGGGTCCCGCACCG
>NW_024527933.1:442095-448001 GCF_017590135.1 Pyrgilauda ruficollis | reverse complement strand
GAGGGGGGCGGGGGGATGGCCGAGGGTACCCCAGGGTGGGTTTGTGGGGCCGGGGATGGCAGAGGGGTACCCCAGAGGGGTGTGGATATATGGGGTATGATACTGGGCACCCCACTGTGGATGCGTGGGGCCACGGATGGCAGTGGGATACCTTGAGTGGGGATGTCAGTCCAGGGATGGAAGTGGGGTACCCCAGTGGGTGTGTGGGTCCAGGGATGGCAGAGGGGTACCCGATTGGGGGATGTGGGTCCAGGGATGGCAGTGGGATCCCCCAGTGGGTGTGTAGGTCCGAGGATGGCAGTGGGGTACCCCAAGGTGGGTTTCTGGGTCCAGGGATGGTAGTGGGGTACCCCAAGGTGGGTGCAGGGATATGGGGTATGGTATTGAGCACCCCTCTTTGGATGCATGGGGCCGCAGATGGCAGTGGGGCTCCCCAGTGGGTGTGTAGCTCCAGGGATGGCAGTGGGGTACCCCAGTGGGTGTGTGGCTCCAGGGATGGCAGTGGGGCTCCCCAAGGTGGGTTTGTGGGCCCAGGTGTGGCAGTGAAGCCCCCCCGAGTGGCTGTGAGAGTCCCAGGGGTGTCACCCAGCTCTGGATGTGCAGTGTTGTAAAGGGACAGCCAGCGTGTGCTGAGCCCATACTGGGAGCACTGGGGCTGAACTGGGGGAGCCCAGCCATGGGGTGGGGACAGGCAGGGCCACCCCTGTGTGCTGCCAGCCTCATGCCACTGTCACCGTGCGAAGGGAGCGTGGCTGAGCAGCCCCTCCTTGAGCTCCTCTCTCATCCCGCCTGCCCCTGGCCAGCACAGCACAGAAATATGTTTTGAAGAGAGCTGCAGGGCTTATTCTTTTCCTGATGATGCTAAATTTAAGCTCCCAATCTTCTTATCTCCTGTGAAGGCAGCGCCATCTAATCTCCTGCGAAGGACCCGGTGCATTTCCCCGAGCAGAGCTACTCCAGAGCTGCTCCTGCTTGTTCCTTCATGGACACAAACAAGAGGCTGTGGTTTGCTTCCGTCAGAGGGGAGGCATGCTGCAGTTCCCTGCTCCCAGGAGATTTAGGCCAAACACAAAGAAGAGGGAAGAAAAAAAAAAAAAAAAAAAAAAAAAAAAAAAAAAAGAATGAGCACGCTACTAAAATGTTTATTATCAGAAATATCCTGACTCTGCTGCTTAATCTGCTTCCTGCTAGTGCCAGGAAGCCAGCCCTCGTGGAAGCTGCAGAAAAAAAAAAGTGGAAAATCATTCAGGGGACAAGATTTAGGGTTTTTTAAGGCTCTCTTGGTGTTGTCTGTAAAATTCCTGGCTGTGTTATCACCAAACTAACAGAAGTTGGTAAGGGGGGTGGGTGCAGTGCCGAGAGGGGCAAGGAGGAGGACTGGAACCTGCCACCAACTGCTCTGACCCCTCACTCACCCCAGTGCTGTGAGTCCCCTGGGTCAGGACCCTGCCCAGCAAACCATGGAGGCAGCAGCAGGGGATGGATGAGGTGAAATCCAGGTGCTGCTCAGCCAGTGGTTTGTTCCTCTCCGCCTTCCTCCCAGGAAATCTCTGCTTTGTGTCCCCGAGCTGCCTCAGGCCGTTCCTCTGCTGTGCCAGGGCTGCAGTGAGGGGCTGGGCTGGGCTCTTTTCCCCTGGCCCAGCTCCCAGGGCTGTGAACACTCCAGCTCTGGCTGATTTTGATGGGAAACTTTTTGGGGTGGAGCCCGGTGGAGGATTCTTAATTAGCGAGGGTGTCCCAGCAGTGCTGGGAACTGTTAACTGCTGCTTGCCGGTACTCAGCCCTGCTGGGACATCCCAAAATGAGGCTTTTCCACAGAGAAAGTGCCAGCTCCACCTGCTTGGTGCCTGGGGTCAGAATCCTTTACCAGTGGAGTTGCACTCTCAGGCTAAACAAAGAGCACCCGAGCTGAGGAGAATCCAGCTCATCCCTCCTGCAGCTCATCCCGCCTGGCATGGAGCCGTGCCAGGTTAATTTTCCTGCTCCTTTCCATGGTGACAGGCAGTCACCCCCTCGGGCAGCTCTGGAAGGGCTCTGCTGGCAGCGCTGCAGAAGGGAAATTGCAGGGGTTGTGGCAGGGTCTGGGCAGGTAGATCAGGTGTGTGATGAGGCAGACACAGCATTATTGTCTGTGCCCAGCAGCTGAACGCTTTGGTGGCCCTGTGGTTCCCCCCTCCGTGGCTGATAATCCAGCAGTGGTTTTGCCGAGCTGGGGCTTGCACAGCTTTCCTAAAATAGTCGGTGAAAGGAGATGACAAAATGCGAGGGCGTGTTGCAAATGGCACGTAGGCTGTGTGACAGCTGCCCTGCCAGCAGCCGGGCCGGCTCCTGCTTGGGGACCCTGGCTCCAGCTGGAGACACGTCCCTGGCAGCCAGCAGGGCTCGGGACAGGCTGCTGCACGCCTGGACTAATCCAGAAGGTGGCAATGGCAATCCACAGACACTGCCTGCCTGGGAAAAGAGGATTTCCTGGCGGTGCCGAGCTGGTGTTTAAGGGATATTTACAGAGGGGCTGCTTCTCTGCGTGTAGAGAAATCTGGAGTGACACCAAACATTGCAGAAAATACACCTTGCTTGGAAATGTGGCCACGTCCTGGGTATTTTGGGGTTGGTTTGTAAGGGATGGTGTCCTCATACATGTTAGTGCACTTAATTTCCTTCCTTCCTTCCTTCCTTCCTTCCTTCCTTCCTTCCTTCCTTCCTTCCTTCCTTCCTTCCTTCCTTCCTTTAGTTTGGCCTGTTCCATGCAGGACTGGGATGTCCCCAGCGAGCCCTGTGACATTCCCAAAGTGCCACCACTTCTCCAGCCAGGTCCATTCCCTGTGCGTTGGGACCCGAGCTATGGGGGCTGCCTGCCAGGCTCCTTGTCCGTACACACGGACACATTTTGGGGTGAAAAAGCACAATATTCCCTCTGGCAGCATCTTCCCGCTGCACGCAGCCACCTCTCGGGCTTCTGTCGTGCGAGGAGCTGAAACAAAAGCCCGTGGAGCAAAATCTGGGCAGAGAGAAGCTGCTCGCTGGGTCCCCAGCAGAGGGTGGTGTCAGCCCTTGCCCTGCCCGGCTGGCATTCCCTGGCATTCCCTGGCATTCCCTGGCTGTCTGTCATTCCCTGGCTGTCATTCCCAGCAGTGCCAAGAGACAAGAGAGGGGAGCACCAGCTCCAGCACAAAATCCAACCTCTTTAATTTATTCAAGCTCCCTTTTAGGTCCACATTAAAAGCAGCACCTGGGCCCTCTCCACACTCCCCATCCTCTTGCAGGACAGTTTGTACAGCCTGGAGCTCACAGCTCACCAGCCTGTGCTGGATTCCAGCTCCTCCCGAACCTGGCTGCACAGGTTTTGGGGTTTTTTTTATTTTTCCTGCTCTCAGAAATACCTCTGCCATCAGCCCTCTGGGTGCAGAGGTAGGCGAGGAGCGTACTTGCTCCAACACCTCCCACGCAGAGCCTGGCTCTGCAGCTGCAGGGATTGCTCCCAAGTGTCCAGGGGCCAAGAATGCTTTTTATTACTCAGTAAAAAAAAGCTAAGCTGTGGCTCGCAGCTTTAATTATGCACATACAATAAACTCCTCTGTTGTCATCTACCTACAGACCTGACCTCACACGGCAGGCTGGTTCTGAGTCAACCAAAAATTATCCCTGGCATGACTCCAGTGCCTTCAGTAGCCTCGTGATCCCTGCCCATGGGTGCTGTTGGAGGGCAGAAACGCTCCGTGAAGAGCTAAAAGATCAAGAAAATCATTGTGAGAAAGCACCTCCTCAGGGTACGGGGCGTGTGGGCTGAGATCTGGGTACTCGCAGGGCAGGGCGCAGCTCTGACGGTGAGGCTGGAGCGTGTGGATGCTGCTCCCTCCTGGATGGCACTGCCCGCACCCTGCCCTGGCCCAGGGGCACTGCCAGCACCTTGCCATGGAAGAATTTCTTACCAAAAAAACCCCCCCAAACTTTCCTTGGAATATGAAACAATTGTTTTCTGTTCGCCGGAGCGATCCTCCTTCCTGGATTGAAAAGGAAGGATCATGGCTGTGGAGTTGTTTCTCCTTTATCTCCGCTTGGCTCCATTTGGAAGAGATTAGTGTTGCATTTGTTTGACATCCAGGTTAATAGCTTCCCTTCGTCCCAGTCCCGGCTTCCGGTTCTGGCTAAATGGAAAGCCGGGCTGGAAATTAATCGGCAAACTCTGGGGAGAGGATCTCGGAAGAAAACTCAGAACAGATTTGAAAAGAGGCTGTTCTAAGCCGCGCTGATTTGGAAGGAAGCCACCGGTGAAAATCAGAGATTTTTCAAGAGTTTGCTGCCAAGGAGTTAATGCCTGAGAGTCGAGTTTTTTAATAAATACGCTGGTAATTAATTATAGGAGTTGTCCTCCCGTTTGAAAGTCAAGGAACACGATGCCGTGTTTGGGTTAAACATCCCCGGCAGTATTTGCAACCCAAACACGGGATGGCGAGCGCTCAGACAAAGCGGGCTCTGTGTGCGGGGCAGCCCCGGCAGCACCGGGGGGACCCTGGGCAAGGGGGACCCCACAAAACGCGGGGACAGCGGAGCAGCGCCGGGGCTCTGGGCGGCTTTCCCGGAACAGGGAGAGGAGCGGGAGGGAGGGGAAAAAAAAAAAAAACAACAAACCCCCCCCCCCCAAAAAAAAAAAAAAAAACCCACAAAAAGCAGGAAAAATAAAAAAGGGGAAGGGGAAAAGGGAAAAATATTGGGGAAAAACAAGCGGGCTGCGAGGCAAAGCGTCGCCAACCCTGCCAGACAGCTTATCCTTCTGTCCAACCTTTAATTAAAAGGAAAATACACTTTTATGGCATTTTGCACTTTAAGTTGTAGAAGTCAGTTACAGTGCTAGTTATGAGACAGGTCTTTTGAGAGCACCAACAACGTTGTCCTTGTACTAGTTTAAAGGACAGCTTATTGGAGCACAGCAAGAGTAAATCACATTCCAACCTGCACAGTCTACAGCACATTCAGCTATAGGGTGCCTTTACACTGCCTTTGAGCCCGGGCAGACACCAAGTGAAGTGCAAGCTTGTTTGATTTCATTAGAACTATTTCAAAGGTGACTGTGCGATTCTTTAGAACACCACTGAAACAATTACAGAGAACTGTCAGTCAAGTTCCTTCCGTGTAGCCTGGTTCTTCAGGTAATGTGCTTGCCACTGGAACAAGTCTGGCCATAATGTACATAGTAAAGTGCTAAATAATTAAACAGGTTGCTCAAAGAGATATTTTGATTCACAATGTATGGAATAAAAATACAAATTAACAGAATATATTGTGGTTTTGCCATTTCAGCCATATTTAAGTCTTCTCACTCACAAGCTATTCACAAGCATTGTAGGCTGTTTTCTTTTATTCATCAGTCAAGAATGTTGTGTGTCTGGTAGAAAAATAAAAGAGGAAAGAAGGATAAAGTCATAGAACCACAGAATGGAGGTTGGAAGCAACCTTAAAGATTATCTAGCTCCAGTCTCCCTGTCATGGGCAGGAACACTTTTCACTAGAGCAGGTGACTCAGACTTCCATCCAACCCATTCTGAGCACTTTCAGGGATGGGGCATCCACAACTACTCTGCCATGAATAAGAGTCCAAAGCATAGGTAAACAAAAGACCGGGAGGACCCGCAGGACCACACCCCCTTCACAGGCCAATGTCTTTCTTGGGGGAGGGGGGGGGGGGAGGGAAAAAAAAAAAAAAAACAACAAACCCCCCCCCCCAAAAAAAAAACCCCAAAAAAACCCACAAAAAGCAGGAAAAATAAAAAAGGGGAAGGGGAAAAGGGAAAAATATTGGGGAAAAACAAGCGGGCTGCGAGGCAAAGCGTCGCCAAAGCCCCTCCGCCCCCGCTCCAGCCCCGGCTCCCGCAGACAAAGGGGCGGCGGGCGGGCCGGGGGCGGGCCGG